>NC_052518.1:8196948-8231920 GCF_014356525.2 Nilaparvata lugens
CAATAAATACAATTCACATAGATTTTAATCCCTCCAGCTTTTAGCTATTTAAGGGACAATAACTATCTATCATATTATTTTTATCATTTATTTGAGATATTATAATGGAAAGAATGTTGAGAAAATGGAAAGAAAATATCTGTTATGAGTTTAGGGAGATTACATCTGATTAAATATACCTTTTAGAGAAAACCGTCATATGAGAAGAATCATGAGGAAGGTTTCCAAATATTTGTGTTTAGTAAACAGTGAAATATCTTGAGAGGTTATTAAAATACAAGCGATGTTAAAAAACCCTTAAATTTTTGGCGGCTATCTTGCTTCAGAGGTGTTTGCCTGTGATATCAACTGATCATAATTTCGTTTTTCATCACTCTAGTCTTTAGGAAGAGAGATCCACGGCTGTTACCCGAAAATGACCACAGAAGTACATTTGCGCCCAGTCTATGTAATTTATCTTTATTGACAAAGCGAAGTGAGGTCTAAGATTCAAGTCGACGGTTTGGCATTTCTCTTAATGTTTAAATGTTCAAATGTTTATATGTTTATATGTTTATATGTTTATATGTTGCGCATTTACGGCGAAACGCGGTAATAGATTTTCATGAAATTTGACAGGTATGTTCCTTTTTTAATTCCGCGTCGACGTATATACAAGGTTTTTGGAAATTTTGCATTTCAAGGATAATATAAAAGGAAAAAGGAGCCTCCTTCATACGCCAATATTAAAGTAAAAATCAGACTATAGAATTATTCATCATAAATCAGCTGACAAGTGATTACACAGATGTGTGGAGAATCCAGTCTATTGCTGTATTCCCATAAGGTCTATAGTTTCAATCAGGTACTTGTGGATAAGAATACTGCGTGAGGTCAACTGTTCATAAAACTACTAGTTTATTATTTTGTTGTAACTGAAGTACTTTGTACAAACTTGTAATTTCATATGGAAAAAAATTGGAATCTTTTTATCATAACATTTTTCTCGCAAAATGGACTCATTTGTGTTCCACAGGTGCCACAGGGTATGGCTCAAGAACCACAGGCGCTTCAGGTCGTCCCAGCGCCTGATGTCGTCCCAGTGCCTGAGGTCGTCCCAGTGCCTGAGGAAATCCTAGTGCCTGAGTTCTTCCTAGTGCCTGATGTCGTCCCAGTGCCTGAGGTCGTCCCAGAACCTGAGGTCGTCCCAGAGCCTGAGGTCTTCCCAGAGCCTGAGGTCGTCCCAGAGCCTGAGGTCGTCCTAGAGCCTGAGGTCATCCTAGTGCCTGGGGTGTTCCCAGTGCCACAGGCCATCCCACCGCCTCCTCCGTTAGTGCGCCCGTGGCTAGAGCTGGCGCGCATGCCCCGTCCTACCTACCGTCGTCATAACTATGTAATGAGGGAACAAGAAAATGCGCCGTCCATTGATTTGCTGACGCGCATGTTAACAGATATCGTTACAATGATGGGAGCAGGAGAAACAGTTATGGATACTATGGATCGAATAAGTAAGTAGCTCTTCGCCAATCCTATATGCTATATTATTGTATTAATGCTATTGTATTTGTATATTTGAATTAGCTTAAAAATTGAGCAACAGAATAAATATTATGGCTATGAATAAAACCCATATATTATGGGTAAGAATAAATATTATGAAGCCCTCTAATTGGCTATTAACTGTTGACTAATGACGATTGAGTTCTGTCATTGGCCGAGACTAGACATGCCCATGTATTCCCATACATGGGATACATACATGTATTCCATGTATATGGTAATGAAAACAACTACGAATTAAGTGAAACTTAGTTACCACCAAAACCAAATGAATAATATGAGAAAGTATTCATAAATATGTCTTATGGATAGGCAGTGGCAGAAACAAATAAAAAGGAATTAGTTTATACATGCATTTTCAAGTTTCCAAACTTGATATTCATAGTACTCGAGGGATAATTATTGGAAGAAATTATTTTCCTATGATTACCGATACAGCGAACGGCTAGTGAATAATTCTAAGTAAAATTTTTCAGAAGTATTGCAATCATTCGATCAGGCCTCTGCCAACCCCGCAGATTCCCAGGTTGATTATCGAGATATACATGAGAATGGAAGTCCCACTGAGTGTTTTTGGGCAGCCATTCGCGCGATCCCTCTAGATGCCAGCCGACTGGGCTCTAAGACAATAGGGTATCTCATGGACTTGGTAAGTATTTGCTAAACATTCTACGTGGAATTTTGGTTTGGGAATAAGGTATAATTTCCAAAAAAATAGAAGTGGTCCTCTAAAAAGAATGATCATCCTTGTTTTCCTTACAAGGACCACTGAATGTAGGAAGAATAAAACTAGAAATTTAGCTTTTATTGTAAAATTGTTTTAAATGATAGACAGACTGTTGTTTCTAGAAAGGAAACATCTAATGGATTCTATGTAGATTAAATCACTGAAGCTGCAAATACGTGATCATTGCAGATAGATTGATTTTTATAATTTGCAGTGGTAGGTCTTGACAAAATGCATATTCAAATAATAAGATAAAATATTCACAATATCATAGAATAAGCAATCTTTATCAATGTACAGATTAACATTGAGTTCCTGTAATGTGGGTGTTACATTTAGTCAACATGTTTTGTATTGTTCTATGCGTAGAATACGCATGTATTGCGTATTCTTGTTTTATGCGTATTTTGTTTGATTTTGGTTTGAAGACAATGCGAATCCAAGCAAATGATATTCGAGTCTGATATTCCGAGCAGATGATTAGTATGATTACAGAATGTTTTTATAAAATCGACTACTAGGAGTTCGTTTATTGACAGTGCAGTACGATTCAATGCTGTGGATAGCATTGCAACAAATGTTGATGCGTAACAAATTAGAGGTTTCGTAACAAACTACAAGGGTTTCGTAAAACAAGTATATCTCGTCTCCAAATCAAGATATTGAGCTGGATTTAATTTCATCCTTTTTAGAATGGATAGATCTACACTTGATGACACAATTAACTGAAATTTTATGTCCACAGATATTGTACCCTGAACAAATGGAGATTTTTAAAATGATAGGTGAGTTGAATTAGATTTCTCTATTCATCTTCTGTTGATTTTTTCATCAATCAACAATTTCATTCAATTCAACACAATAAAATTAATCAAAATACAAAAGGTCACAATCAAAAATAAATTTGTAATAGAATACAAAAACACGGTGGGGTGTGCTGAAAAGAAAGAAAGGAGGAAAAATACCCAGCCAACTATGTTTTCCTATATAATAGGCAGGTAGAGGGTTGACAGAAGAACTAATATTTCAGTAATATAGAATATGATCTAATAAAGTCATTCAAAGACGGATTGAAGAGATCGATATCACGAGATACTGTGTTGGATAAGTGTCATGGATCGACTGATGGGTGAGTTATAATCTTGCAACGTTCGAGATCTTGATATAAAAAACGAAAAATACCTCCCACGAGAAACAGTCGGCACATAGAGCACATAGAAGCCCAATCTTTCCAGGTGAAAAGGATGCTGTGTAAGACCATTAGCTACTTTATATAAATGTAAGATGGCTTGGATGGACTTTGATGTTGGAATTTTGAACATAATTATGAGCTGTGAAGTGGGGTATGCAAAATAAGGATAGTGGCCAAACTTTTCAAAATACAGGTAGCGGAGGAATTTATTTTGAACTTTTTCAATAGAATCAGAATATTCAGCATGATAAGGATCCCAAATAATTGAGGCATACTCCAATCTACTTCTTACTAACGACTGTTACAGATATTTATGATGTTATCTAAATTACTGAAATGTTTGCAAATTCTAATATCAAAGCCCAACAGTCGATTAGAAACATTTAAAATGTGTTCAATATGAGAGATGAATCTGAAATCGCTTTTAAAATAGACTCCTAAATTCTTACACGATATTTTGATTGGAAGAGCAAAACCGTTCAGCATGTAAGAGAAATTGAAAGGAAGATTTTGTCTTGAAAATGTCATTATGTGTGATTTATCAACATTAATTTTTGAACCATTCACAGAGATCCATGTGGCAATCTCATTAATATCCTCTTGTAATGAATCAAAATAATCTACAGCGGTAATAGTTTTATATATCTCAACATCATCGGAGAATAAAATATATTTAGGGCCGGTTTCCGAGCTCGGGATTTAGCCAAGTTCTAGACTTTAAACAGCATGAGTCAGAAAATTGGCTTTCCGAAAAGGGGCGTAGTCGTAGTCAAAGTCATGTTTAAATTAAATTTCGAAAAACGAGAAAATTGAACAAAATGGAATCAAGAGAAAATAGTGTAGAGTTTCAGCTATTTTGAATTATTTTGGAATGTTTCATCTCGTCAAGGGAAAACTATTCCAATTATAGAAATGAGAAAATAAAGATTTATTTTGCTCAACTATTTACTGCGACTACACCCCGTTTTGGAAAGCCAATTTTTTGACTCCAGCTAGAACTAAGTCTAGAACTTACCTGAATCCCGAGCTTGGAAACCGACCCTTAGAGTTTTTTGATACATCAGGTAGATCCTGATGACCGAAACCGGTCTTTCTACTTTGAATAAAATCAAACAATTTTGACAATTTCTTAGTATTTTATTTTTTTTTTACCAGAGTAAAATGACCAAAAAGAGTAATTACTAAAATATCAACTTCTCAACTACACACATAAAGGTATTAATAAATTAAATTGGGAATTTGAAATGAGAATAATATAATTCTATCACGATTTACAGTATAAAACAATAGGCCTATACTATGACTGTGCATGTAATGTATACATTGAAATTGAAAATTCCTTGATTATACACTATAATATCAAACAATTTTATTCTTCAGCATTCCCTCCTTACGTTGACTTGACCGCTGGAGGAGACGATGATGAGTCTCCGCCAAGAGGAGCATTCGGTTCATCAGCAGAAGGGAATATGTTGCTGGAGCAAGAAAGCGATGATGAATACGAAATGCTGTTCAATTAATCAGATTATTACTCATGTATCACAGGTCTGCAAAAAACATTTCTCATAGCTGTTTATTATATTGTCCAGTGTTTATTATTGAACAAAAATACAAAATTTATCATTTTCAATTTCCATCTATAGATTGTCAGGTGATTTTTCATACAGTTTTCGGCGAAACTAATTGGCAGTCTATTTTTGAGAGGTTGACTCAAAGTTACATTAATCATCATTGATTGCAAATAAGTTGTTGAAAACTTAATGAATTATTTCTAACTGGAATGGGGTGTTGGAAAATAGTTTACCAAAAACCTTCAATCACCTTTAAAATCAGAATATGTTATAAGCTGGTTCTCTCAGACAATAAAAAAATGAATATGTAGACTAAGTAAACTTCTCTCTCTCTCTCTCTCTCTGGTCGTACTGTAATGGAATACCAGAGATTCTTATTATGTGTATTATGTGTAGATCTGTAGCACAAAAAATAGTGTTAAACCTAGTAGTTATAGATATCTTGAATTTGTTTCAATGCAGACCTGTGTTTTCTATAATTGAATGTTTGTATTGCATGCAATATCTGTTCTGTTCAAAATCGATGTTGTGAACGAAATTCTTAGTTGTTGGATGTTTGATATCTGTGAAAATATTCTCCATAATGGAACATACAAATAGAAATTGTCAACCACTTTTATTATTATACGATGATGATAATATAAACTCGTATAATACTTATACAAACAGAACCTGGTTTTGTTGCTTCACCAGCCACATCTTCAGCTGTTTTTGTGGCAATCTATTTTTGTGTATTTTATTCTCAATTTCATGATACTGTTAACGAAAATTTCATGTTATCAATATTCCAAATTATTAGACCAATAATTCCATTGTCAGGGATTCCATTCCCTATAGTAGAACTGTAAGGAGAATATTATTGGTTATCGAAATATTTGGGAAGCGACAGAAAGATTATATTTTCTTCATGTTAAAATAGTATTCAATAAAATATCTCTAACAATAAATGATGGATCAAATCTTAATATTTTCATACAGATGTATTAGTTTATTTTAAAATAACTATTTTATTGCTATATTGAGACGAGCTTAGAAATTCTGGTGTTTTGCCAGTATGTTACTTATACCCATTCGCCCAAAATATTTTTGTATGACTTCTACGCCAAAAACTGGTTCATTGAAGTAAATTCAAAACAAATTTATATATGTGTATTACTAATGTGACGAATTTCAGATGTATTTTCGTGTTCAAAAGGCTCATACATAGTATGAGTACATATTCTGAATACAAAAGCAGTACTTACGTATTCTTGTACTAGAGATGTTTTCTACTGTTTAATAAACTTTGCATAAATGTCTGGTCATAATTTGTGTATTTTATTTCCAATACCAAATCTGTTCTCCAAATTTTTTCGCATCCCATGTATAGTGAGGTCCACGTTATAATGGCAGTGGATAAAGATAGAAGAATAGCGATGCCGATTCTCTGCATTAATTAATTATATTTCTACACTGTCAAAAACATAACTGGCATCGTGTTGGACCTAGAAAAGGATAGTACCACCGACTTTGTCGAATAATAGACAAGGATAGCAGAACCAAAGTTGATCAAATACTGTCATTATAACGTGAACCTCACTATAGACAGGGCATGGTGTCCAAGACTGTTAGAGCGTAGTTTGATACGCTGTGGGATCCTGATTCAAATCTCATTCCAACCAGATTTTTTTTGCAGACGATACTAATATTGTTTTATCTTATTCTAATAATACAGTATATCATTATAAAACTATTATTATTATTATCACTATATAGAATAATTAAATTGAATCATCTTATTACAGTATAATTAATTGATTTATCAAATTAATTGGATAAATTATTTTTAAAAAATCTTTAATATCAATACATATAAATAACTATTATTATCTATGTTATGGATAACTCAACTATTTTAGTTGTGAACAATTTTTATAATCATAAAATAAATCAACAACTACTTTAGTTGTAGACAATATTTAACATCATAAATATTTCTTCAATCTCTAACTTCTTTTATTCAATAAACGACAATAGTTTTGCTATCCTTGTCTCTCATGCAACAAAGCAGATATCTCTCTCTTGCTTTGTTATGTTGTCAGTTGGCCAGAAATATTTCATTTTCACTTTTGACAGTGATTGTACAGAAGTAAACAAACAATCCTCAGCCGCCAAGTTTTATTTTGATTTAAAACAAAATGCTAAAGTAGAGGAGTCGTATAATTGATTTTAGATGTATTTTTGGATAAATGAAATAATTTTTAGATATTACCATATGAGAAACACGAATCATTCCTGAAATGACACATATGAGAAACACGAATCATTCCTGGAATGACACATAAAATGTGATAACTTTGAGACCATCCTAGACTTCGTCCATGCTTCAGCTTACCGGAATAGGTTAAGCATACACTGGTACCAGTATAAATAATATTGAAAGGTTATTTCAGAACTATTTCCATTGAAATTATATAGGATTTCTTTTTTCTATTATTTTAAAAAGAAATTGGAATAGAATACCTACCGAATAACTTATTTTCTGTTGTTTTGAAGTTCAGATTGGTAAAAAAAATAATAATATCGTTTGACCTGTCTAGTTCAGATCTGGTGTCAGAGTTTTCAGGTGGCAACTGATCAATTTCAGGGCCTCTGACATCACCTAACGACCGCTTTTCAAGCAGCCGGGACCGACGGCTTAATGTGCGCATCCGAAACACGGATTGATGTATTGATTGGTATATCACAGCTTTTCAAATTAGCCGCCATTTCAGGTGTAGCCTATATGAAAATAGAAATCTGATCTCAGTTATGAAAGAATAGAATCAAATCATGAAAAAATATATTTCATTATGAATTTAATCAATTTGAAATGAAATTCATTATTTTATCAATGAAATGGAAAATAATATTAGATCAAATTTAATGGGATGCATTGAATACAGCTGTGTACAATCCGTGTACAATGGAGTCAATTTGACATAGACTTGGCAACACTGTTTCGCTATCTTTCTTCACTGTCATTATAATGTGGACTTCACTATAGTAAGAACAAAGAGGTACTACAGTTATTGACTAGCGAGTCAACTTGACTATCCGCTAGAATCGTGTGAACATGACAAAAATATTTTACTAATCGATATCACCGATATATCGGAATGAGATATCGATACTTTTGATATATCGAATATCAATAACAAAAGTTGAGGTTTCTGTGAGGATGCGAGTAAAATACTTTCATTCTGTAGCATACATAGAACAGTGAGTGATTATGATACTTGAAACCGCGATGTATTGATGCGAATTGTGAAATATTGCATTATCGTATAAGTAGTTTCGATAGTATCGAATAGTTGATATCGATATTACGATATTATCGAGACTAGCGATAACGATACTGATAATATCGGAACCAAGATATTTTTATCGAAATCCCACCCCGGGCGCTAGGGAGCATGGTCGCGAGGGCGCTACCTATCCCGTTCTCCCGGTGATTTATGATTAGTTACCTCTGCAACTCTAACAGGTCAACAACTGACACGCTTGACCGGCTTCTGAACACCTCTCACCTGCACAAGTTTCCAGGAAAGATGGCTGATTCAAATGGTAATTCAACATTTTTTCTATTTTCCATTATCATGAGCTATTTCACTCTAATTGTTCCACTGTTTTTTACTAGAATCTCTATAATTTATGCAAGTAAATGATCATTTTCAATAATTTCCGGCACATACAGGAATGTAATTCCAAATTCCCAGGGGCCTGCAGCTTACATTGCTGAAGCGTTATCAACATTACAAATGAGAATATGCATGTATATGATGATTTTATCATCAAAATCAAAGTTTATAACTCAATTAAAAATGTTTCTGTTTTAAGATATAAATCTTAATTATAATTGAAATGTTGTTTCAATTATATACAAGATTTACTCTACTTTTAAGAGTTTTACAGGTTGAGTTGAATATTCCTATACAATTTAGAACTTGGGCGAGATCTACATTTCGGGGCTCATAACTCATGGAGCTATTGCTAATTTTTTTATTTATCAATTTATTAATTATAATTTAAACTGAGCTCAACTTCTTTTCAATTTTCAAAACCTTAAACAAATTATCCATTAATTGTTGGTGTTGATTGTTTCAATGATTTTCTTGAGATGACTGCCACTAGTCTATTGAGTAATGTGCTGGAGGCGGATAGTCTTAGATTTGTATTCGCGTACCGTGGCTATTGTGAACTTAAATTCCTCAACATCCCTGATGCTTCTGATAGTTCAAAATGTCCACCTGAAACCCCATTAGGATTTTTCCCGGGACAAAACTCGAAGTTTACTTAAACTCTATGATAGAACTTCGTCACATTATTCAAAAGACTGATACAGAAAATGCGAAGATATACAAACAACTTCTCTCAACAATAACACAATCCAACATTGCAAGCTCGAACGGAGAAATTATGAATGTTTTGAAAGGGAGTATGAATATTTACGATAATACAATAAAGCGATTTCTTTTCAGAACAAACTTAGTTTACACAACGGGTTTTTGCTTGGAAGAGGGAGGGAAGTACGTAAAATTCCAGCCCCACCAATCAAGATTTGAAACTATGGAAAGATACGTCCTGGTGACCAAAGATACAATACTTATGCTTAATGGAAAATTATTAGCGAACTAACTAAATTAAATTTTAAGGATTGTAAGTTACCCAATATTAAATGGTATGACGGAGTACCTGGTTGTGGGAAATCCTACTTCATAGTTTCTAAGCATAATCCTGGAAGAGACCTTGTCCTTAGTCAAACACGAGCTGGCATAAAATCTATTCGTGAAGAAGTGGTTAGGATGCATGTTATCGATGATGAAAGGAGCATAAACTTAGATTATAGAACTGTGGGATCTTACATTATAAATAGCTCGGGTGAAAAAACGTATGAAAGAGTTTTCATTGATGAAGTATTATTAATGCATGCTGGTTACATTGGTTACATAGCTGAATTGAGTAAAGCACAAGAAATAATTTTAGTTGGTGACTCACAACAGTTACCTTACATTGAGAGAAGCTCCTTGGAAACGAAATGGCATGAAATGTGTGGCTTCTGTGAGCCGTATGCATACCTTTCAAAAACCCGCAGATGCCAAGTAGATGTTTGCTATGCACTTTCCCCCCACTATAACATCATCGCTACGCTAAATAGTAAAATCTCATCCATACTTCCGACACACAGATTAGGTGAACATCATTTTATATTCTCGGAGACCCTTTTTTGACCTTCACACAGGAGGAGAAACAAAGAGTAGATGAAGCACTAAATTGGGGAGAAAATACTTGGAAAGGATGGAAACTTCATACTATTCACGAAGCGCAAGGACTAACATCTAAAAACGTAGTATTAATTAGAGTAGATTACCGGAACAGAGACATTTATAACAGTATCCAACATGCAATAGTTGCTCTTTCACGCCACACCAATACTTTCAGATATTTAACTACGAGTGTAGAAAAAGATGCAATAGACAAACTCATTGATAAATTAAGAACAACAAATGAAACTGATCTTGAAAAGTGGAACAGGGATAGATTATGCATGCTTGATAACAGACTTGATCATGGCTGATATTGATGAAATTCTTACTTTGCTGGAAATTGATAACATCACTCCTGAAATCGATGAGTATATCAATTAGGTTCCTTCAATAAATGGAAAAAATATTGAATTCTTAAATATCTTCTCGACCAATATCCGCAGCCTTCATGCAAATTTCAATCAGTTAATCTGTTGTATAAACAGCTTAAAAACAGATATCCATGTAATAGTTCTTACTGAAACTTGGCTAACCGAGAACATTCCATTTACTTACAAGATCCCAGGTTACACCGAAGTAAATAAATATTCGAAAATTAACAAATGCGACGGTCTGTGCATTTATATTAGAGATAATATTGATGTCAGTGTGATCGCTTGTGACATTGTTGATGCAAACTCGTTGTGCTTGGACTTGAAAACACCAAATGATAAAATGTTCAGAGTTATAGGAATTTATAGATCACCCAGTAATCATAACACCGAGAATTTTGTCAACAGCCTAAACCATTTCCTTGACAATATACCCAATTCAATGAGTGTTTGTATGGTTGGTGATATAAATATAAATATTCAATCAACTAGTATACAGGTTCAGGAATACATGCATATTTTAATGAGCAAAGGCTTTAAATCTCATATAAATGGAAGTACTAGAGTATCAACCACATCTGAATCGTGCATAGATCATATCTTTTTCAAAAACACAAATAGCAATTTCAGCTTTATATTTGGGAACATCTTCAAGACAACAATAACGGATCATTATTCGGTTCTATTACATTTAGGTAATGAACGGAATCCCGAATCCACTTCAAATAGGAATATGCCTGCAAACAGCATAAAAAATCATACAACTACAGACTTCTTGCTGAAAAATTGGAAAAGAAAACTGGAATACAATTTTTGGAAATGAAGATATAGATATACTTGTTGACAAGTTTGTGGAACGGTTAAATGGTATTATTAATTCAGTCAAAACTGAGATAAACATTCCTCGCCGAAATCGCCCTTTGAAGCCTTGGATAACGCAAGGAATAATAAGATCAATTACTATACGGGATAGAATGCATGATAGAATAAGGAAAGGTCCTGCAAATGCTGATTCATTAAATGAATACAGAATTTATTGGAACACATTGAATAGGCTCATAAGTGAAGCAAAGGAGAAATATTATAAAGTTAAAATAGAGCAATGTCAAAACAATAGTTCAAAGCTTTGGAGGAGTATTAATGAGGCAATCGGGGAAGGAAAAAAGGAGTGTAACAGGATCAGAGTTGAGGCCAACAGGCTCAATGACCACATTACCAATGTTGGTGAAAGACAGGCTATATCTTTGAACAATGAACTAGCGAATTCTCCCAACTTTGATCACTACAACGATATAACCGAAACAAATCTACTGAATTCTTTCTTCATAGGGACCAACAGATTCTAAAGAAATTGAAGAGACAATAAAAGAGCTGAAGAATAATTGCGCCCCAGGAATGGATAATCACAATAACACAGTACTCAAGCAAATAGGCCACACTATTTCACAACCACTAGCCACGATTTTTTAATAAATGTTTTGAGCAAGGCTACTTCCCCAAACACTTCAAAAAAGCCAAAATAAAACCTCTCTTCAAGCAAGGAGATCCATCAAATCCTGGCAATTACAGACCAATCAGTCTTATCAGTAATCTGGCGAAAATTATGGAAAAGATTATAAAGAAGAGATTAGTCATGTTTTTGAGCAAACATAAAATAATAAATGAAAATCAATTTGGATTTCAGGCTGAGAAGAGTACGGAAGATGCATTAATTAAATTTGCTAATACTGTTTCACAAAACCTGAATTCTAATTACAAATCTATAGCGGTTTTCTTGGATATCAAAAAAGCTTTTGATACTATTCCACATTACTCCCTTTACAATAAACTCGAGAAATATGGCTTCAGGGGAATTTTTCTAGAATTAATTAAAAGCTATTTGAGAGATAGAACACAGTCTTTAACAATAAATGGATGTACTGATACCTCTAAAATGACCTCTTACGGTTGCCTCAGGGAACTGTACTTTCACCAATCCTTTTCATTATTTATGTGAATGATTTACTGAGCCTGAAACTAAAAAACTCAACAACTATATCATTCGCAGATGACACTGCAGCTGTTTTCTATGGAAAATCGTGGATCGAGGCTCATGAAATTGCAGAACAGAATTGTTTTCTCATTAAAAAATGGTTAGACAAAAACACTTTGAGCTTGAACATTGATAAAACCAATTACATCACCTTTGCACTCAATACAACTGGTAAACCCGACGAAAATATGAATCTGAGACTACATTCAAACTGCAACATGAACTTGTCCCATAATAAAAGAGTAACAAGCACAAAATATCTAGGCGTCATAATAGATGAATATTTGAAGTGGGACATCCATATCAAATTTTTATGCAAAAGAATCAGATATCTTTCTTATAATTTCTACGAAGCAAAAGAAAATTCTAAACTCAAGTCATCTTAAAATGGTATACTTTGCACTGGTACAGTCCATAATTCAGTATGGTATTACAGTATGGGGGGGCTGTTATAATTCCCACTTGGAAGAGCTTTTCATAATTCAAAAATCAATCATTAAAACAATCTTAAATAAGCCTAGACTTTTCCCAACCAACCTGACTTTTGAAGAGTTTAACGTGTTGACAGTTAGACAGTTGTATGTAATGGATGTAGTGAAGTATATATTTAAATATAAAAATAATTTCATTTGCACTAATAATACTATCAATAATCAATACAATTTAAGACCCACCTCTAATAAGTACCTAATCTATCATACTAACATTGAAAATATTAGAAGACAACTCATATATTTAAACACTAAAATTATAAATAAAATTCCTGAACAAATTATTAGCTGTGCCAAGATAACAAAAAAAGTAAAAACAGATATCAATGCTTGGATCAAAATTAACTACTTCTTCTACCTTTGAGAAAGTTAACAGAGAACTTTTCTGATTAGTGCGCTCACTTCCCCTACTTGTGCTCTATCACATACCTTTCCCAATCCTTTCCAAAAATTCCAAGGATCAAAAGCCTTCCTATGACATGGATGGCCATAGTTGGAAGAACTTTTGATCCTCTACCCTTCTTCACCACAAAACATGTATAATTTGCCTTCTAATATTGTAATGTGTTCTCATATTTATGTTATTTATTTTATACTGTAATGTTTCTTTATTAATGTAATTAATTTTTATTTCATATTGATGTATCTTATGTGTGTGTGTGTGTTGTGTGTGTGTGTGTGTGTGTGGTGTGTGTGTGTGTTGTGTGTGTGTGTGTGAATAAATAAATTGAAATTGAAATTGAAAATTGATAAACTTGGAACCATTCAAAATTGAAATGATTCTTACACATTCAAAAGTATTCAAATAAATAAAGTGTACCCCACTATTCTTATGTGTTGGGGTTTATTCAGCATAATTTCCTATTCTTCAAACTCAATTTTTCCAGGATATTGGAGTTGAAAGACCAGGAAAAGAAAGTTATTGAAGAAGCAGAAGAAAATATTCAAAAACTAGGTCTCTCAAATGGGAATATACTTGATGAATATATGAACATTACTTGTGAACTACTGTATCTATAGTCTCAGAAGAAGCGGAAGAAAACATTCTTATATAAAAACTAGGCCTCTGAAATGGGAAAATACTGATGAATATACATGAAAATTATTTGTGATCTACTGTATCTATAGTCTCAATAAATTCTCTCTATATTGTCTACTTCAATTCTATATTCCGGGAAACGATTTCTATTCTGAAAGAAGCATCTTGTATGTTCTCTGAATATTGGTAATCTATTGGTTTTAAGTAAATACAATTTATTTGTAGAAAAGTGGTGGACACCTTTGCTATCAGTGTAGTACTATATGTACCTGATCCAGCGTACAAATCTAGCTGGCATTGTCAGATTGAAAACGAGTTAATTTCAGAGTCTATGTGTTGGCTGGAATCTTATTATGTATTTCTTGCTTATCTATTATTTTTGTAATTCATACATTGTATCGTTTTCAATTAGATGAAATAAAATTAGATATCAAATTTGTGTGACTGTATTGTTTGATTTTCGTGATTCGCCAGTATTTTAAATAATGTTTGGAACAATAAGTATTGATTCTACTGCTGAATATTATTCAATTTGATCGGTGTATAGCTGAATATTGCCTGATAGTACTTCAGTCAATATAGACATAAAAAAGGGGGTGTGCTTGCAATTTATATTGTAGTTCAGATTTTGAAAAATATACTATTTGGGTACATAAGAGAAGTCCAGAACCAATTTCCTTGTCCTAGATACAGGGTGGCCCAAAAACCTCGTATTTTCGGCTCATTTTCCAGTTTTCAGCTATTTCTGCCAAATCTCGTAATCGGACAGAAAAATTTGCACACGCCTTTTTTTTCTAGATTATGAAATTCTGAATAAAATGAGATCATTCGGAACTCTCTATCTCCAATGAGAACTGAGTTATGATTTTCAAAAATGAGTGAAATTTGAAGAAAAAATCAATTTTGATGAATTTTAGTTTTTGATCAACAATATCTTCCGATTGTTACCATTTAGATGCATAATTCAAAATCCCTCTGGGCGTAGTTTTGTGCTCTACGATCTGAGATCAGGTAGAGCGCTCTATCTTATATAGATTTCCAGGTACACCTGACAACAATGCTCCTTGTATTGTGAAAAACACCTAATTTTCCAGCTTCAACCATCATCACCAACTACATAGCCTTCACATTGATATTTCGCACAATGACATAAGTTCATAAGAGTATGTTCTATGAGAATCACCCGTTAAATGCACTTCATTTCATTACCGGTATTTCCTAGTGGAGAGGCGCACTTAATATGGGAGCATACGGGAAAACCCCAAAAATTGCTCCCTATTCAAAAAATTACAATAATCACTTTAAAAAAAAATTGAAAATCGAAAGAAAGAAACAAGGAAAAAACCATTTCATATTAGTGAAGAGTAAAAATGTTATGAGAAACTAAATATACTGAATACTAGATAGTATACTATATACTAGAAACCATTTACAATATGAGAAAATAATAAGAGGGGAATCAAGAAATTACAAATAACATTCCAAGAATGATGTGAATCATATGCTGAAAATAAATATTAAGAATAACAATGAGGTGAATGATAACAGAGCTAAGAATGGGAGGAAGTCATCTACTAAATATGGTACTCTATGTAAGTTGATGAGGTCTAGCGTGGGAAAAATAGGTGTCACATTGGGTGAAGCTGCTTACATGCCTTCTTGAACTGACTAGGATTCATATGAAAAAGGTCTTTATTTTGTTTTATTGATTGATATAATAAGTATACATCATATAAATGATAGGGAGAGGAAAAATAAGGTAACCTTGTGCTATTCCTCTCCCCAATTTAGATATGGTTACACAAATAGGTTAGGTCTTGTAGCTCTTCACTTCGCAAAATTTTCAGACCACTAATATGTTCAGTCACAAAGTGAAGGTCTTGATGAAAACTATGGTAATTATAAAGATTCATCATGCGGTTGATTGGAGAATTGAAGTGACTATTGGAGTTGCATTGGGGAGGAAGAAATCTGAAGCCGGAACGCCGTGAAACTGAAGACACATATATATTCAGCAATGAAAGGAGGTAGGTTGATTGAACACGGTTGTTCAATATATTATAGGAACAAAAGCAATTTACAGCTCCTAGATGCTTCCAGGGATTGCATATCAAATATGGCTCTTAGGTTAGCTGTGGGAAAATTGAAAGGACAGAACATTTTAAAACGCTTTAAATATACAAACCTTAAAAATCTACTTTGAATTCTTTCTAATTCCAGCTTATGAAAGGCGAGATATGGATGCCATACTTCAGAGCAGTAGTTTAATGAACTTCTGATAAGTGTCCCATATAATAGGATAAGAATATTGTGATTATCAAATTGAGAGCAGGTTCTCCGAATGAATCCAATTTGTTGACATGCTCTGGAACATAAACTTCTCACATGATGATTGAAATTGAGCTCAGGATTAAAAATTACACCAAGGTCTTTAAAATGGTTCACTCACTTAATTATTTGGTTATTGATTCTATAGATGGGAGTTTGCGGATCTCTTTGTGTTGTGAAAGACAAAAGCTGATTTCTCAAGCACCAATCAAACAAACCATCTACATCACTTTGAAGCAGCTGACAATCAATTTCAGACCTAATCACCCTGAAGATCTTCACATCATCTGCATACAGCAGACAAGACGAATGCTTTATGAGACCCTCTACTGAAGTCAAAGTTAGAGCCACCTATTTCGGGAATATTCCTGTCACCAATTACTATTACATTGTTATTTGAAATTTCATTGAATGATTCAATCACTTCAAAATATCGAAGATAAATCTCATAGGAAGTCGATGGTTTAAAATAAACAGCGTTGATGTAGTACGGATCTTTATTATTTAATAAAATCTTAATCCAGATAGATTCAAAAACCGGTGATGAAAATTCTGATAATAATACGGCCTTAAGAGAACTGCGAACAGCAACAAGTACTCCACCACCCCTCAACCCCTGATCACCAGTGAAAAACTGAATAAAAAGTTTGTATAAGTAACAAAGTTCACAAGTAACAAACTGGCCGTTTACCTGAAACTGTAATAGTTATTATTGTGCAACTAGTGCGCAAAGTGACAGTTTGCTGCACTGAAAGAAACGTTTACGCACGAGCCGTAGGCGAAGGGCGGAATGGTTTCTTGAGTGCAGCAGAGTAACTTTGCTCACTTAGTTCACATTAAATTTCTCCTACAGTCACCATCAAATATGAGAAGTGGTTAATTATGGGTGAAATGATGGCTGAAATCCATATGTTTGTCTGTATAATTTTGTCATTAATAACAAATTTAATTCATTCTAACTTGATAATCCAATTGAAAATTAATAAACGATAATTTATTCGAATTAAAAATTAAATTAATCCAATTAATTTGAAAATTTGAATAATTTCGAGTGAATCTTAATTTCTAAATAATTTTCCAATCAATCAATTTATGAATGAAAAAAAATTATTTGATGTAATGAATAATTAATAATATTCAAAATGTATAATTTAATATGTTCTCATTTTTATTCATTTGAGAATCAGAAAAAATATTGATAGAACAAATTTGCATTCAAAATACACACCAAGAATGTCAACAGCGGATTGGGATACACTTAATACGCAAAATATTAAGAGTACGCAAAGTAATACTTTGCGCACTAGAGCGGAAAAGTGATTCTTTGCGTTCTGTAATCAGTGCAGGAATGGTCACTTTTCAAGGTAACTGTAGGAAAAATAATAATATATCCGTGACTCCAGTACAAATGGATTGAAAATTAAAGCTCATTTGAGGAGAGATAATTTAAAGCTTGTGGAAGTTTAAATCATTGTCATTTCTTATCACTGTCGATGACCTATCATTTTCACTTTTACGGATACGAACACATCCAGTCCGATCAACCCATGCATCTTTGATTACTCCTTTCTTCTTAAGATCACGAGCCATCCCTAGAAGTTTTCTTCTCTTAGCAGTGAGACTGCGATTGATGTAGATTGGGCCTTGACCTTCAAAACCGTGGACCTGTTGCCTTCTGAGGACGCCTATCTTTCTTCTCAGCTCCATGAACTGATCAGCATCGAAACGTCTCACAAATCTGACGACGATGGCCGCAGGGGGGCCCGGCCGCATACAGCCGCCAGCCGCATCCGCCGCGTGACGTCCTCCCGTACGAATCGGCAATCGATGGCAGGCGTCCACCATACTCGGCGTCACGTTCAAGCCCACCGCTCGTCCCACCTCAGCAATCGTCTCCATCGCATCTTCTTCTGCCTTCCCGGGAACACCGTGGATCTCAAGCGTATTCCTTCTGGTATACTGCTCTTGGTCATCGAGACGATCCTCAGTAGACTGCAGTCGCTCACGAACTTCTTTAATTTCAATCCCAAGTGAATCTATGAGCTGCTGCTGACGATCAATTATCTTGCTCTGCTTACTAATCACACTACTAAGTTCACTCTGCCCATCCTGACCGGTTTTAATTATATTTTTTAACTCCTCTATACTGGCGGAGAACTGCGAGTGACTATTTCTAATTAATTGCTCCAAAGACTCCATTGAGACAGTAGGATCGGTCATATTCGAAGAGTTTGACTCGGGGGTCACGTTAGTTTTAACTGGTGTGCTATCTAACGAGTGTTGTCTCGCTGTACGCTGTTGTTCAAGACAACCAGGACAGCACCACGATGAGTTTTTTAAAAATGATGAATCACTTGATTTTATATTAAGACAAGCTATATGAAAATAAAAATTACACTCCTTACAGAAGAGTTCATCAGCTACGTCAGATCGATTAACCGGTTGGTTGCACTTTCCACAGGCACTCATACTATTACGAATTTGGAACAGTTTTATAAGCACAACTCAAAGTAATAATTTCAAACTGTCATGAATAACTCAATTAATACACAACAACTAACACAACTCAAAGTGATAATTTCAAACTGTCATAAAAGCTCACGAATTAACTCAATTAGAATGCTCAATTCAATAGAATAGTCCATAGACGGATCAGGTAGTTACAGTCTAATCATTGGCGATAAGAGAGGACAAAATCAATACACCTTTCCGTTCGAGCTCCGAACTGATACTTAAGGACACCTCAAGGATCAAAATTTCAAACACTTATAACTTCAGACACAATGCTCAGATTCCATCGTGCTACACTTCATTCTTCTCGGTTCGTCAAGGCAGTCCAAAATCATGCATCATAAGTCAAATTTGGTCGAAAAGTGGAAAATTTATTGTTGAGTGTTCTAAAGCCCATATTCCAATACACATAAAATGGCCAATTTCTCAATTGCGAATATCTCGCCGACACCAAAATCTTCTTCTTCTTCTTCTTCTTCTTCTTCTTCTTCTTCTTCTTCTTCTTCTTCTTCTTAAGTTTGGTATCCATGCAATACGATGATTTCCCCTGATAAGGTATTGGTTGTAGTTTGGAATCTATGATAAGATAATTTCCCTAATAGGTCAAGTTATTAAACTTCCGAAAAGTTCAGTGACTTTTATAGGGTCTCTGGGGCCCTATATACCCGTTAACAATATTATTAATTCTCTTAGAAGAAAGTTCTGTCATCTCTAAAAAAGTTCTGTCATCTGCGATAGTTCCTGCCTTTTAGTGTCATGAGCCAGTTATCAACTTTTGTCAACTCTCAGCTACACTATTGGAATTGCATGTTGGCCCCAAATTATATCTCCAATTTAAGACCAAATTTAACTTTAAGGCTGTGGTGAGAGTCATACTTGGTGTGCATCGACAAACTCATTTCTTTTTTTATTTTTAAGCAGATCATGAGAGCTTTTTCACTTTGAACAGGGCATTGCACTGGTCTATAGAATGAGTGGTGGCAGATACTAAATTGGAGGGGATGTGAGAGCCAGTACTCAATTATTGCGTCTAGTAACTCAACAGTTGGTAATGCTCCCAAGAGCTAGTTGTACATTATTTAAAAAAAATGGTTCATGGGCCAAGATTCTTTAACCTTTTGCCACTCGAGATAGATACGTAAAGATAGGTTCTTGAAAAAATTCCATAAAGAGTAAAAGCCTCTTGTACTGTTGTATGTGATGATGTAATTTCTGTAATATAAAGTGATATAGTGATATTAGGGTCAATACTATAAAATTCTTTAAAAATAAATGAACTTGATTGAATAATTTAAAACGAAAATATTATAGTGAGGTTCACGTTATAATTATAATAAAAATGTTGAGGGTGATGCCCACATAAGCTCTTAGGCTTGTGCGTGGCTAATGAGTGAGAGGGATAATGATGAGAGATGACGACCACTTTTTAGGTAGTCGGGACTGACGACATATCGTCTCCTATATGAAAGTATTTGATTAAATTTAGGGCCGGTTTCCGAGCTCGGGATTTAGCCAAGTCCTAGACTTTAAACAGCTGGAGTCAGAAAATTGGCTTTCCAAAACGGGGCGTAGTCGCAGCTTTTATAACAGTAGTCGCAGTTATTATTTTGTCATTTCTATGAATTGGAAACGTTTTTCCTTGATGAGATTAGACATTCCTAAATAATTCAAAATAGCTGAAAATTTACACTATTTTCTCTTTATTTTATTTTGTGTTCAATTTTCTAGTTTTTCGAAATTTAATTCAAACGTGACTATGACAATGACTGCGAATACGCCCCGTTATTGAAAACCAATTTTCTGACTCCAGCTGTTTAAAGTCTTATAGGACTTTAATCCGGAATAAATATAGGACTAAATCCGACCCTTAGTGTTTTACTTTCTTGTCTTTCTTTGAAAATAAATGAGCTTGATTGAATACTTGAAAACGAAAATATTATAGTGAGGTTCACGTTATATAATGACAGTATTTGATTAACTTTAGTTTTTTACTTTAGTATCCTTGTCTATCATTTGACAAGGCAGATAGCGCTATTCTTTTCTAGCTTTGCAACGTTTCCAGATCGTTTTCCAACAATGTAGAAATATTTTTAATTAACAAAGTATTCAATCTCAATTATGGAAATTTGTTATTCATTCAATGAAAAATACATTTTCTTGACAAATAAATTATAATTGATAATTTTTAACAAGAATGAGCAGTTAATATTACATCAGATGTACGGGCATCATCTATCCTCTATGAATGGCAGTGGCAAGGCAGAAAATCGGCTACGTTGTTCTCTCCTATCTTTCTTCACTACCATTATAACCACAAAGCAAGTGCTAGTGTGCTCTGCGGCCCTGGTAGTTTTAACAGCTAGAAACGCGAAAAGCCTCAACTGTACGACCTATGAGGGGGGTCTTTCGATTTGAACTGTTTTGTTCTGTGGAGGAGCCGTGGTCTAGTGGTCTACACGCTGGCTTCGTAAACCAGTGGCCCGAGTTCGAACCTCAGAAGGGCCAGATATTTTTGACGTTTCACTCCTGTAGTTCTCTCCTGACTTGTTCACTTATATTTCCAAAGTTGATATTTTCCTATGGTGTGGTCTTCGCTACGATGGTAGTGAAGAGAAATAGGAATACAGTGTTGCTGATTGTCTGCCTTGTCACTGCCTTCTATGGAGGATAGTTGATACCTGTACAGTCTCATAGCTGAGTACTGAACAACGTTTTTTCCCCTTCTCTGCGATTTCCGTCAGAGTACTTTTAAAAAGACTTATATATAAAATTTGTGAAGAAGTTTATCGATGTTTACCATCACAAAACAAATTTTGAGGGTGATGCCCACATAAGCTCTTAGGCTTGTGCGTGGCTAATGAGTGAGAGGGATGATGATGAGAGATGACGACCACTTTTTAGGTAGTCGGGACTGACGACATATCGTCTCCTATATGACAGTATTTGATTAAATTTAGGGCCGGTTTCCGAGCTCGGGATTTAGCTAAGTCCTAGACTTTAAACAGCTGGAGTCAGAAAATTGGCTTTCCAAAACGGGGCGTAGTCGCAGCTTTTATAACAGTAGTCGCAGTTTTTATTTTGTCATTTCTATGAATTGGAAACGTTTTTCCTTGATGAGATTAGACATTCCTAATTCAAAATAGCTGAAAATTTACACTATTTTCTCTTTATTTTATTTTGTGTTCAATTTTCTAGTTTTTCGAAATTTAATTCAAACGTGACTATGACAATGACTGCGAATACGCCCCGTTTTTGAAAACCAATTTTCTGACTCCAGCTGTTTAAAGTCTTATAGGACTTTAATCCGGAATAAATATAGCTAAATCCGGCCCTTAGTGTTTTACTTTCTTGTCTTTCTTTGAAAATAAATGAGAAATAAACTTGAAAACGAAAATATTATAGTGAGGTTCACGTTATATAATGACAGTATTTGATTAACTTTAGTTTTTTACTTTAGTATCCTTGTCTATCATTTGACAAGGCAGATAGCGCTATTCTTTTCTAGCTTCGCAACGTTTCTAGATCGTTTTCCAATAATGTAGAAATATTTTTAATTAACAAAGTATTCAATCTCAATTATGGAAATTTGTTATTCATTCAATGAAAAATACATTTTCTTGACAAATAAATTATAATTGATAATTTTTAACAAGAATGAGCAGTTAATATTACATCAGATGTACGGGCATCATCTATCCTCTATGAATGGCAGTGGCAAGGCAGAAAATCGGCTACGTTGTTCTCTCCTATCTTTCTTCACTACCATTATAACCACAAAGCAAGTGCTAGTGTGCTCTGCGGCCCTGGTAGTTTTAACAGCTAGAAACGCGAAAAGCCTCAACTGTACGACCTATGAGGGGGGTCTTTCGATTTGAACTGTTTTGTTCTGTGGAGGAGCCGTGGTCTAGTGGTCTACACGCTGGCTTCGTAAACCAGTGGCCCGAGTTCGAATCTCAGAAGGGCCAGATATTTTTAACGGTTCACTACTGTAGTACTCTCCTGACTTATTCACTTATATTTCCGAAGTTGATTGATTTTCCTATTGTGTGGTCTTCGCTACGATGGTAGTGCGAAAGATAGGAATACAGTGTTGCCGATTGTCTGCCTTGTCACTGCCTTCTATGGAGGATAGTTGATACCTGTACAGTCTCCTAGCTGAGTACTGAACAACGTTTTTCCCCTTCTCTGCGATTTCCGTAAGAGTACTTTTAAAAAGACTTATATATAAAATTTGTGAAGAAGTTTATCGATGTTCAACCATCACAAAACAAATTTTGATGTGTGAAGACACTAGATGAATTTCAATGCAATTATCATTGCATTTCATACTTATGACTGACTTTAAAGATACTACCTCTCACCACAGTTTTTTGTAGCGTTTGTATAGGAACCTGCTTTTGTACTGATTCATTAATGTCTTTTAATATGGATTTCTCATTTTTTTTTGGAGAAACATTGTAAAATTAGGGCCCATCAGAGGTTTATCACGATGGTTCAATAAAACAATCAATTAGGGTTTTCTCTGATATCAACATTACGTCTGATTCTTCCTACAATCTTCAACCCTGATAATATTACCTAATCTTTCCAATTTCAATTTCGACAAAACGGGGTTAAAAGAATTGCGGTCATTCTCTGTTTTTCTCAACTTTACGCAAATGAGTATATGATCTGAGAAACATTCAGTAATGACATAAAAATTTTGAACAATATCTAGACACTAATGAAAACATGACAAATCAATTAGGCTACTGTTGCACCTCTGCTATTGATATAAATAGAGATATAAGATTGCTATCAAGTAAATTCTGAATGTGCGTCACCCTCAATCCTGCCATTCATAATAATTGCTAAGTTGAACTCGTCCTATCATTTCTATTATCTTCTTCCATTTATGATTAATGTCCTTGGTAACTCTGGTACAATTATTTATCCTGATATCTACGTGCATAAAATATTGTAAGATTACTTGCAAATCACCCACCTTTCCGTGCACATCCCTCATTTCAATATACAGAGTCAGTCATGGGAACCCTTCAATAAATATAATACTGTAACTTTCAGGATAAGTTATTGGTCAAATACTCTACCATTTGATGTACAACTGAATTTCAACACCCCATAAGGGGGGTGACTTAGGGGTTGTTACTTGAATATTTTAAATGTAAACACCTATTGTGTGGTACATCATTTCAAAGGCATTTTTTAAACAAGAAAGATTACATCGATAAAAATGTTCTATGATAAATAAATAAATGTTTATTTCCAAAAAAAACTAAAACTACAACATCAATTACACAAAATATTAGATAACTCACAATATAACATACAATAGTAAGTTACAAAAAAATTCTTATAATGTGTCCTCTACTTGTTCAGTTTTTTCTGTGTGGAAATTGATCTATTCCACTATGGCGTACCATGTTCTAGAGTAGGTTTTGTTAGTTTTTTTGTGTGTATTATTAATTAGTTAGTGTTTAGTTAGTGATGATTCATCATTAGTTACTGCTGATGTGGATCTCAGTGCTCTTGAACAAAAGATGTCCAGATGTCAGGGCGAGGCAGAAGCCTGGTTTAGGGCAAACCGTCTATTTTTGAATACAACCAAGACCCAGAAGCTAGTGCTTGGTTTGAGACAGATCAGTCAGAGTGCAAAAAGTGCTAAGCTTCTTGGCATTACACTAGATTATGAACTCACTTGGATACCTCATATAGAAAGTGTCTGCTCCAAACTTAGTAGGGTTATATACCTTCTTCGAAGGCTCAGGGATTGTGTACCCGCACACTATTTAAGAATGTGCTATTTCGCTTTTTTCAGAGTGTCTTTATGTACGGATAGGTCTTGTGGGGTTGTGCCCCAGATGTGCAAAGAGTGTTCTTACTACAGAAAAAGGCTATAAGAATTATATCAGGTAAAGCATATTTGGAGCATTGCAGGCCATTATTTATAAAGGAAAAAGTTATGACAGTTTACAATATGGTAGCTTTCAAACTCCTACTTCAAGTAAAGAAGGATATAGGATCATATAGATGCAGAGTTGACATCCACAGCCATAATACACGAAATAAGACATAAATAGATGTACCTTACACAAGACTGAAAAAAGTATTAACTAGTCCTAATCATGTATCCTTGAAACTTCTTAATATTCTGCCAGACTCTGCCAGAAACTTGCCTTTAACAGTATTCCGACAAAAACTTGAAAACCTTCTCTTACAGTTCCCACTATACTCGCTTTCTGATTTCCTCCAGCTGCCAGTAGAGAATCATTTTTTTGGAAACCATACGTGATAGTACTCTGTAGTCTTTTATATTTCTATGTGCTTATATTTAAATGATGCATTATGTACGTTGGATTGTTTTATTCTTGATATTATTGTTTTATTGACGTATATGGATTGTTTGTGTCCTGAATGGGATGAAACTTTTATTCTGTTATTT
Organism: Nilaparvata lugens; assembly: GCF_014356525.2. Classification (NCBI taxonomy): domain Eukaryota; kingdom Metazoa; phylum Arthropoda; class Insecta; order Hemiptera; family Delphacidae; genus Nilaparvata; species Nilaparvata lugens. The sequence goes on from NC_052518.1 coordinate 8,222,477, forward strand.
TATTATGATGTATTTTATTATGTATATTTTGACGTTTCCGATAGCATTGTTTGTATGCACTAAAGGAATAAATATCATTCTTATTCTTATTCTTATCTCATCTCCTGTTGGCTGTCCATGTTGAGTCGCCGGAATGGTCAGAAAGAAGGTTTTCTCATGGTTCAATGTTAGCAGATTTTCACTCAACCAGCGAGACACCCTCTGAAGTCCAGTCTCGGCTTCTCTCCAGGTCATCTCCCAGGTCGGTTCAGAGAACAGTAGAATAGTATCATCTGCAAAGGTGGTGATTGATCCATTAATTTCCATGTTGCATAATGGATTTATGTAGAGAAGAAAAAGAATTGGTCCTAGTACTGTTCCTTGTGGCACTCCAAACTTTACAGTCAGCTTGTTGCTTATACATTCATTGACTCTGACACATTGTGTTCGTTCGATAGGTAGCTTTTGAAAAGATTCCATGCGACTCCTCTTATTCCATAGTTATCAAGCCTTGAAAGAAGAATGTCATGTGACACCGTATCGAAAGCCTTTTTTAAATCTAAGAATACTGCTAATGGTTTCTCTTTAGTGTTTATTTTATCGGCAATCTGAGTGGTCACATAGTGGATAGCATCATTTGTACTGCGACTAGATCTAAAACCATATTGGTTTGGCGATAGAAGATTATTTTTCCAAGAAAGCTGATCAGTCTTGTTTTGATACACTTTTCAAAAATTTTCGATAATGTACTGAGTGATGATGTGGGTCTGTAGCAATTGATAACTTTCTTAAGATTGGACAAATGACAGCTTCCTCAAGACACTGTGGCAAAACACCTTCCTCAAAAATTCTGTTTGCAATATGTGTTAAAGGCTTGGCAAGTATAGTATTACAGTAGCCTCTCTCTTAACCGGACATCGGTTTAACCGGACTACACTCCACGGAAGTGACATCTCTTTAACCGGAAAATAATTATCAGCACATCGGTTCAACCGGACTGGATTGGCAGGGAATGGAAACTGCTGTTATAATGGCTGTTTGGTTTTAAATATTTCAAATGTAAAAAGGCTTAGCAACTAACTATTTTCTTGTGTTTTGTGTTCACAGATATCATAATAAAGCGTCTAGTTTTATTATTTTTACGTAAAAGTCATTATTGGCTTATAAACTACAAAATATGTGTACCAATTTAACGACTTTTAGGGAACGTCGGTTTAACCGGAAAAAACGTTATCCGGACTGGCCTCAGTCCCGATGAGTCCGGATAAGAGAGAGGCTACTGTATTCTGTTTGAAAAAATCTGGTTTTAAATTATCGAGTCCAGGTGCACTATTAGCTTTAAGACTATTAATGATTCTCATCATTTTGTCCTCGCTAACGGGTGTAAAGAATAATGACTGGCAGACTATCTGATCAGCTGCCGCATGCTCATCTGTGCCATTACAATAGCTATTTAGAATATCCTGGGCCGGTTTTGATCCAATACTAATAAAAAATTCATTGAAAGAATTTGCCATATCTTTATCATCATCTCCCAATTTCAATTCTCTCCCTTCCAAGTTGATCTGGTGGATTTGTGTTCTTGGCCGTTGCACTTCAGTTATTTCTCTTATTTCTTTCCATGTTTGCTTAGAGCTGCTGGAAGTTTCAAATCGCCTTGAAAAGTATTGTTTCTTCGCATTTTCTATCACAGTTGTTAGTAGATTTCTGTACCTTCCATAATACTCTCTAAGCTGTAGATTCGCTGTATTATTCTTGCTATGTCTGTGTAATTATCTCTCTTCCTTATTGATGTAATTAATCCATTCGTAATCCAAGGCTCAATTTTTCTTTTTGTGTGCGATACTCTATTAATAACTTTACATTCTTCTGTGTATTTCTTCAGTATTTCTATCATTCTCTTCAAAGCACTATCAGCGTACTCCTGCAGGTACACGGAATTCCAGCAGGTCTCATTCGTTAGTGCTAATGAAAGTTTATTATAATCAATACTTTCATAGTAGGGTTTTCTTCTGTTGTGATTGTGTTCCACCGCATCATATTTAATTCCCAGAATAGTTATAAAACGATTTGTGATAGAATTTGGGAAAACTATTGGTATTATATCTTTTTTAAAGTTTATCAGAATATGATGTATACATGAAGCGCTATTATTTCCAATACGAGTTGCCTGCTTTATACAATGTAGGAATCCATATTCACTGAGTAGATTATCATAGTCTTCCAGTTGCCTGTGCTGATTTGGTTCTTTTGTGTTGATGTTCAAATCTCCTAGTACGATGTGAAAATACTTTCCATTATCATCCAAAATCTGCCTCAGATCAATGAGAAATTCTGTTAAGTCCAAGTGTGATGGAGATCTATATAACACTGTTATAACAAAAGTATCTTTCCCAATTTTTAAATGCATATTCAAACAGTTGGCTTGCCTAACTGCAATTTCTTTTATTTCGACAAAACAGTCGGATTTGACATAAATTATTACTCCATCATTCTGTAGAATATAGTTTTCTGTTTTGAGGCAGGTATAATTATTAATTGATTTCAAGGGAACACCACCAGAAATCCAGCATTCCGTTAAGACTATCACGTCGAAATCCACGTTCATTACTTCCAGTTGAATAAGAAATTCTTCAAAATTTTTATTGTAGCTTCTGATGTTGAAATTGATGATTTTCAAGTTGGAAGGTTGAATTGTATAGTTGACATCTTGTGAATTTGGAATCGAAAAGTCTTCAATGTCTAATAAATCCAAATCCTCCATCAAATCAGCCATTTTGTTTTTGTGTTTATAATTATTTGTGTGCCAATTGTAGATATCCTTGTCCTCAACTGATTGTATTTTTTGAGTTAATGACAGCATGAGATCTTGCTCTCCAACTGTTAAATATCTGAATGAGTTGGTATGCCTACTAAGTGCTACCCTACTATTATGTGCTGAATGCTATTGTAAATCTTGAGTGGTTTAGTATTTTTCCTCACTAGGATAACATCTCTAAACGTTAAACCCTGAGCTTCATGTATAGTTAGTATTGTTAATGAGCCAGCGGGAGCCTTGTTTTTAACAGCTTCCAGTACCATTTTTTTTCTGATTGCGTGAATGTGAGGATTAAAGTTTGTGGTTGTAGGTTGTGAGGTTCTCCGTTAGTTATTGATCCGTTGGTTCAATTGATCGAATAATTTTATTTGTAGTGCAGATATCATTGTAGTAGTTGGACAACAGACAGCACACATCCATTGGACACCTGTTGGTTACTGATTAGTAAGAATCCGGATCCGCGAAAACAGAAATATTTTTCCAGACTGCTGGTAAACCACTTCTCTCGATGTAAGATATTTGTTTTGAGTCTCCAACCAGTACTATCTCGTCTGCGCCTGTCAGCTCAGAGACGAATCCCACGAAGCCGGCGTGCATAAGGACAGCTTCATCGATGAATACGCGCTTATATTTTTTGTGGCAGCCATTGATTAGAAACGACGTCACAGTTCTGTAATTTGAATTGATGATTGAGTTGAGTTCATTTCCGTCCTGTATAGTTGATCTTATTCCTTTGATTGCGGCTCTTGTTTGGGTTAGTATAAGGTCTTCCATTGGTCGATGTTTATCAACAATTAGATGTGTTTTTCCGCTCCCTGGAATTCCATCAATCCATCTGATTCTTATTATCTTGCATCGAGATATATAAATTTTCGAAACAGCATCCAACAGTTCCTCATTAAGCATCACTTGAGTGTCTCGAATATATTTTTCATTGCTTCTAAATCTGCGAGAACTGTTGTCAAATGATACGTAAGCTCCGCCTCCCACCATACTGAATCCCATTCTATATTTTGAAGTAGTTGGTAGAAGGAACATTTTCAATTCATTATCGTAAACATTCATACTCCTCAATTCAATTTCTATGAAGACCGACGATGAAGCATGAAGATTTTCGGTTCGAAGTGTTAAAAGAGCTTCTTTGAAGATATCTGTGTTTATTTTATCATATTGTTGTAAAAGATTTTTCAATTCAATCATGCAATTTAGAAAGTTTTGGTGCTTGCTATCTTCTGGTAGATAACCTCTTGGGCATACTTTTTCTTCTGACCGATCTGGTTCTGGTATATTGAAAAAAATCATGCTGTTAGTGCCCCTATGATAAAATATATATTTCAAATGATTAGTTGATAAGATAAAACTGAGTAAATCAATTGAGGATGAATCTGCTAGCTGGCTGGATTCATCTATGCCTACGACAAGTGGATAATTCATTGATACTTGTATTCAAAATGGCGGCTGATTGAAGGTTTAGTTTTTAAGGAAATGAGGGGTTGTAACTCAAATATTTTGAACGTAGACACCCATTGTGTGATACATCATTTCAAAGGCCTTCTCAAAACTAGTAAACCGACATCGATGAAAATGTTCTGTGTTCCTTTTATACATAATGGCGGCTGATTGAGTTTTGAGTTTTTAAAGAAATAATTGATAAATTTTAATCAGCCGCCATTTTGGATAAAAGTATCATAGAGCATTTCACCGATGTCATCTTTTTATTTTTGAGAAGGCCTTTGAAATGATAGACCACATACTAGGTGTTTACGTTCAAAATATTTGAGTTACAACCATTCATCTCTTTAAAAACTTAAACTTTAATCAGCCGCCATTCTAGATACAAGTATCATAGAACATTTTTATTGATGCAATCTTTCTTGTTTCAAAAAGGCCTTTAAAATGATGCACCACACAATGGGTGTTTACATTAAAAATATTCGAGTTACAAACCCTAAGTCACCCCCTTTTATGAGGTTTTGAAATTCAGTTGCACGTCAGAAGGTAGAGTATTTGACCTTAACTTTATCCTGAAAGTAACAGTATTACATCTACAACAGTCTTCAATTTATTGAAAGTTGAAAGGTTCCCATGACTCACTCTGTATAGTAAAAGACTGGTGTTATTAGCATTATTTCATACCACTCTGTAATGAATCTAGGAAACTTGTCTTTAAAATGATACCTGAGTCGTGAACTCTATAGATTGTCATCAACTTAATTTATCAGTACCTGTACTGGCTAATATTGTTTCCTCATTTTGAAAATATTGGACAATGATATTATTGTGGTTTTATCGTAATTTATTTAAACTGAAAATTTCTTATAATAAACTATGCTAATTGAATTCGATTGATTTACTTATGGTTGTTCAACAACGTGGAAAATAGGATAAATAGATATCTAATTTTTGAATGTTTTATACTAGCAGGTAACCGGTGCTCCGCAAGGGAGCACAAATATATTGAATCTATTTTTTTAATTATTTTCTGATATTTGAAGTATTAGTAACTGTAATGATTTATAATAGAAAATTATTTGATTGGGCTTTCATCATACGTAAAATTATCTGTATTACATGATAAGTAAACTTGTTCCAATTATTAAAAATATAATAACCTTTGGATCCTTGAATCCGTCCCTTCAAAAGCATAAACATGATTACAAAAATATTTTTGAGAGTACCATCATAGATATTCTTATTCTACACATGATCACAAAAATGAAAATAGGCTTTTGATAATCCTTAGTAAATTAAGAATCTTTATGCAAAATTTCAAGTTGATCAGTCCAGTAGTTCAGACGCCATTCGTGAATTTCTTATCCCATACATGTTTAAGCATAAACACGAAGGAATTCTTTCTTTCATTATAATTATATTGTAGATAAGAATAAAAAAATATTTCTGTAATTTGTCTGAATAGTCATAAGATCAAATATTGAAGATTGAAAAAGATTGGGTTAATTGATTATTTCATAGAATCTGAGATTTGCAAAATATTTGTTACGTAAGCAACCTTTTTGATTTCTTCTTCTTCTTCTTCTTCTCCTTCTTCTTCTTCTTCTTCCTGAATATTATATTATCTAATATGTATATTATATCTAAAACACTTGCATTAGGTACTCAGTTGGTTGCTTCTTACTTTTTCAGATGAAGTGTCGCCAAACCCATCTCCAGCACATCAGTCGCCAAACCCATCTCCAGCACATCAGTCGCCAAACCCATCTCCAGCACATCAGTCGCCAAACCCATCTCCAGCACATCAGTCGCCAAACCCATCTCCAGCACATCAGTCGCCAAACCCATCTCCAGCACATCAGGTGAGTAGAATGCCGTCACATTTCTCTTTAATAACATATGAAATCTTTGAAGCAAACAAAATATTGATAATTCTTAAAAATGCAGAACAACGTTCTTGAAGTTCTATCAAATAGAGCTGCAAGTATTCAAGATTCAAGATTCAAGATTCTTTATTGCCAGAACAACTTTACATTGCATGAGCACGTCAAAAAACAATGACAATAATACAACTCTTGTGAAATAAAAGAGAAATTATGATATAAAATTAAGCATCAAGACAATAGAAATCGTACAATATATGAAAATATTACAATAACAATTTGTCTTAGTTAGAAACAAACTACAATTTATATTAATAATAATTAATAAGTTATTCAGTTTTACCAAAAATCAAAAGGTACATGTTGCATAATGAGCATTGATTATATTGAACACTGAAGATACTCATCCACCGAATAGTAGGCACTCTCTGTCAATTTATTTTTTAAAATCTGTTTGAATTTATAGATTGGCAGCTCTCTAATTTCTAAAGAAAGATTGTTATAAATTTTGGCTTGTTGAAAAATATGGCTATCTCTTGTCTTGGAGAGTCTTATTTGAGGCAGTGATAGATCATTGCCACGTCGGGTGGAGTAAGAATGATTGGCTCCCAGACGCGGAAAAGATTCTATATTCATTTTAACATATATTAAGATATGAAGAATAAAGAGAGAAGGAAACGTTAGAATTTTCAGACTTCGGAAACTTTCCTTGCAAGACTCTCTGTTCCTCAAGTTATTCAATACTCTCACTGCCTTTTTTTGCCAAATAAAAACCTTTGTTGCATGACAAGAGTTGCCCCAGAGACGAATTCCATAGGAGATGAGGGAATGGAAAAGTCCATAATACACGAGTAACAAAGATTCAGCATTCAAAGACAACTTGAGTCTCCTAAGAAGAAAAACAACTCTGGAGAGTCTCCTGCACAAACTCAAGATATGAGGCTCCCAACTCAATCTTCTCTCCAATGTAAAACCCAACAGTTTGACATTATTCTTGACATTAGTATCCTCAGGCGGAGCCCTAAGGGAGAAGCATATATATTCAGTCTTACTCTCATTAATGACTAGATGATTTGATTCAAACCATAATTTTGCAGAGTTAAGGGCTCCCAACATCTTAGATTTAACTTTTTCATAATTTTGGTCAGAGGATATCAATGTCATGTCATCAGGATATAAAACAGATAACGTTGGAATGTTACAATACAGATCATTAATAAAAATAAGAAAAAGAAAAGGGCCCAAAACAGAACCTTGTGGGACACCTGCCACAACATCTCTAAAGCCAGAACATTTACTATTAATAACAACCCTTTGCTTCCGATCAGATAATCATCAGCTTCAGCTCATTCTCTCTCACTCAAAGGGTAAACAATCAAAAGCTTTGGTGAGATCAATTAAGGCTGCTGCTACTATGTTTTTATTCTCAAAGTTTTGGAGGACAGAATCAACAATTTTGTCAATAGCCATGACAGTACTGTGGTTGGGACGATAGCCATGTTGATGTTCATACAATAAGTCATTATTTACAAAGTATTCATATAATTGCACGACAAGACATGATTCAATAACTTTTCCAAGAATAGGGACAATAGCAATGGGTCTGAAATTTTCTGGTTTGCTCGAGTCACCCTTCTTAAAAATTGGAGTGATATTTGTGTATTTGAAACATTTAGGAAAAACACCGTCCTTGAGCACTTTGTTTATTATGAAAGTCATTGGATCTATCAGACTGTCACTAACTGCTTTTATTGTGAAATTAGAGAGACCAAAGATTCGACAAAGATTGGTGGGTTCAGTTATTCACAGTTTCAATATACTGGATGAATCAATTCATGAAATTTATGTGCGACTAAAATTTTCAAATAAACTAAAATTGACATTATCAGACTGGGAATATTTTATCACAGTGAAAAGATGATCACAAAAATGTATTTATTCATTTCAATACACAATCTCAATAAATACAATTTACATAGATTTTAATCCCTCCAGCTTTTAGCTATTTAAGAGACAATAACTATCTATCATATTATTTTTTATCATTCATTCAAGATATTATAATGGAATGAAAGTTGAGAAAATGGAAAGAAAATATCTGTTATGAGTTTAGGGGATTACATCTGATTAAATATACCTTTAGAGAAAACCGTCATATGAGAAGAATCATGAGGAAGGTTTTCCAAATATTTGTGTTTAGTAAACGGTGAAATAGCTTGAGAGGTTATTAAAATACAAGCGATGTTAAAAAACCCTGAAATGTTTGGCGGCTATCTTGTTTCCGAGGTGTTTGCCTGTGATATCAACTGATCATAATTTCGTTTTTCATTACTCTAGTCTTTAGGAAGAGAGATCCACGGCTGTTACCCGAAAATGACCACAGAAGTACATTTGCGCCCAGTCTATGTAATTTATCTTTATTGACCAAGCGAAGTGAGGTCTAAGATTCAAGTCGACGGTTTGGCATTTCTCTTAATGTTTAAATGTTTGAATTTTCAAATGTTTATATGTTTATATGTTGCGCATTTACGGCGAAACGCGGTAATAGATTTTCATGAAATTTGACAGGTATGTTCCTTTTTTAATTGCGCGTCGATGTATATACAAGGTTTTTGGAAATTTTGCATTTCAAGGATAATATAAAAGGAAAAAGGAGCCTCCTTCATACGCCAATATTAAAGTAAAAATCAGACTATAGAATTATTCATCATAAATCAGCTGACAAGTGATTACACAGATGTGTGGAGAATCCAGTCTATTGCTGTATTCCCATAAGGTCTATAGTTTCAATCAGGTACTTGTGGATAAGAATACTGCATGAGGTCTACTGTTCATAAAACTACTAGTTTATTATTTTGTTGTGACTGAAGTACTTTGTACAAACATGTAATTTCATATGGAAAAAAATCGGAATCTTTTTATCATAACATTTTTCTCGCGAAATGGACTCATTTGTGTTCCACAGGTGCCACAGGGTATCGCTCAAGAACCACAGGCGCTTCAGGTCGTCCCAGCGCCTGATGTTGTCCCAGTGTCTGAGGTCGTCCCAGTGCCTGAGGAAATCCTAGTGCCTGAGTTCATCCCAGTGCCTGATGTCGTCCTAGTGCCTGAGGTCGTCCCAGCACCTGAGGTCGTCCCAGAACCTGAGGTCGTCCCAGAACTTGAGGACGTCCCAGAACCTGAGGTCGTCCCAGAGCCTGAGGTCGTCCCAGAACCTGAGGTCGTCCCAGAACTTGAGGACGTCCCAGAACCTGAGGTCGTCCCAGAGCCTGAGGTCGTCCCAGAGCCTGAGGAAATCCTAGTGCCTGAGTT